>NC_071279.1:18222577-18235077 GCF_023375685.1 Ictalurus furcatus
TTCAAGCTGCAGCACCAGGTGGCTTTAAAAACACACACACACACACACACACACACACACACACACACACACACACGCTCAGACACTCACACAGAGAGCCGTGATTCAACTGCTCCATCTTTTTCCTCAACACGAGGTATCGTTTTTATCGCAGAACATGGTTGAAAACAGTAGAAAGACACGACGATATAGCTTTCCGCTGTCGAAACCCGTCCGCTCTGACATCCGGTGCGTTCTGAAATGCTTTTCTGCTCACCACGGTTGTACAGAGTGATTATTCAACAGTGACTCTTGTTTTTTCACACCATTCGGTGTAAACTCTAAAGACTTGAGTGTGAAACTGGCAGGAGATTTCCCAAATACTTCGGGCACCTGCTACCATGCCACGGTCACGTTCTCTCGTCGTTCTGACGCCGAATGTGAACGAAAGCTCTCGTGTCCGCGTAATTATACGCGTTGCACTCCTGCCGCATGATTGGCTGATTGGATAATTGCACGAATCAAGCAGGTGTGCATGTGTTCCTATTAAAGTGGCCAGTGAGTGTAATAGTGAGTGCAGTTAGAACCGTTTCTGTTCGCTCTTCTTTTCCCTAGGAACATCTTTCTGCTATATACCTGAAATTCATGGAATAATTTGACCAACACCATTTCAGATATGAATCTGACTCACCCTTTTTCTCTATTTAATGTATTCTGTATCCAAAAAAAAGAGAAAAAGTGCTCACTTTAAGTAAAGCCAAGAGCGTAATGAAACCTACAGCTTGTTTTCGAAGAGCTATGAGTACGGAATAATTCATATAAAGTTATAATGTGTCTTATTTTTGGGGTAAAACAGAGACTTTCTGTATAAAGCTGGTTCAGGGGCGGAGCTATATTTAGTGCAGCCAATAAAAACAGTTTTAGTTGTTATGGTAACAGTAAATTTTAATCACTAATGATATGTTAGTTATCCGGCTAGATGAATTCGCTAATGTTGGTGATATCAGGTTAGCTGGGATGGCAGAAGAACATCTGGGCGTGTCCTGTTTTCCTAATTTGCATAGTCATGTAGTGTGTTTGCATAGAGGTGCAGGATTTCCCATTTGAAACAGTTTATCATTTTTTTTTTCGTGTGTTTAAACGACACGTCGAGCAGCACGTCCTGTTTCTGACTCGGTGTTGTTGCGCACGCTAGTTTGAAATAGCTGATTATCATTTCATACGTCATATCGTTTCATATTATCTTCAATTTCCTCGCTTGATTTATTTATTTATTTATTTATTTATTTATTTATTTATTTATCCGCCTGCTCCTTAGCGTCAGACGGGAAAATGCTGGTCACGCTGCTGTACGATCGGGCGGGTGAACTCGAGAGTCGTTTATCAGAGACCCGCTGTGGAAAATCAGCAGCATCGATCAGGGCTGGTGTCTCACGTGGAACCGCGCCTGATGATCCACAGGATGCTGTATGACCATCGCACGCTCTCCTCGTGCAGTTATCTATAGCAACGCTACCGCCTCCCGCAGTGATACGCCTGCTCACGCTGTCCTAGATTCCGTCCACTGAAAAAAAGCCTCCCCCCCCCCCCGATTCTTCTCCACAGCGCCGTGCTTTCTTTCGTTTTTTATTTATTTATTTTTTTTATTTTTTTTTTTACAAAGGTGCTTATTGTCAGCCCACATCCCTCTGCACTGCCTTGAAATGACCTTGCTGCTTAACCCTGGCTGAAGTAGAGCCAGGAAGCTCTCATGGCGCTCTTTCTTCCTTTCAGTAAGTGGCAGTTGCAGGCCTTTGTGAAGTGTTGTAATCAGGTTTGCGAGGGTGGGATTGATTGAGAAGGAGCTCTTTTGGGTGTATTTGACGTCTAACCACCCACATCTGCTGCTGTCTGCTCTTTAAAACCCCTCTGAGACGGACAGAGAGAGAGAGAGAGAGAGACAAAGAGAGAGGGGACTCGTCTCGTTCTCATCAGTACGAAGCTCAATTTTACAACCTTTTGATTGGTTTCGTTTTTTGGAGACGTCTGATATGAAGCACAGTCTGCTCAGTGACTTTGATGGAGGACGTCGTTGATTTACAACAACGTTTAAAGCAAATCTGTCGAACCACTGCGAAAACTACATCCTGATGATGACACGCCGCGAAGGTCGGGAATACAATTCGGAAGAACTATAGCTGGGTTTTTTTTTTTTTCTTTCCCTGCTTTATCTCAGCAAAGCAGCAAGTCAGCAGGTCTTCCCGAACCAGTACATGATTCCTGTTTCACGTGCGATTCGGACATCAGGCGTAATTACGGATATACTCGCGAGCGATTCTGACCTTAAAACCTAAGTCGATTTTTCTTAGCGAGTCGACTTTTCACCCTGCCTAAGCGTCACGCTTTATGTCACCGCACTTCCACGTCATCGTGCGAAATAATAATATGTGCTGGATCAAGTGCTGTTTTATAAGCTGACGAATAATAGTGTGCACGCGTTGGAAGCCGCTACGTTAAATTCAACCAAATTTTCAGCGATGTACAAGACTCCTATTATATTGTCGTCTTCTCATTTATATAGCATTGTCTTTTTCATGGTGTATTTGTATATTGTCTCTTGCCTTTATGTTATGTCATACTATAAACTGTATAATAGCGAAGGAAAAAAAAAAGAAAAAAAAAAAGCTTCTTCTGCGTCCTCAGTCTGCATTTTCTATTTTCTGGTTGTTGGGGTTTTTTTTTTTCTTCTCGGATTTAACGAGTGCTAGTGTTTAAATTTGGGGGTCTATGTAAAGACAGTTTGGAAAACCCTTTCCTGACATTTCTACTTAGCAAAAATCTGGCAACCTCAGAAGCCTGATCTACACACAGGTGATTTTAATCATCTGAATGCGGAACTCAGAAAAGGAACTTCAGCGTGTGTGTGACCCGGCTCTGGATACGCTGAACTTTCCTCGTGCAAATATCGTAACGTAGCTTTTGAACCGGATTCTCTAACTAAGTCTCCAGATAAGTTAAGAATGATCAACATGAGCTAAAATGGTGATTGCGGTTGTTAACTTAATTTCATATTTACACGTTGGGATCTGAGTTGATAAGGATAACGATGATGAGTCTTTATTGGGCGGCTGTGCACGGTGAAATTCTTTTCTTCACGTATCCCGGCGTGTCAGGAAGTTGGGGTCAGAGCGAGGGGTCAGCCATGACACAGCGCCCCCTGGAGCAGAGAGGGTTAAGGGCCTTGCTCAAGGGCCCAACAGTGGCAGCTTGAACCCCCGACCTTCCAGTAACCCAGAGCCTTGGGTCATTATCAATATTTAGTAAAATGCCGCAATGTAAATGATGCTAATTTATGTGGAATTGAGTTATTGTAGATGTTCATTATTTAGTTCGGATTTAAACGAACATCGGTTAATAGATGTGTCAGCGATATTTTTGCTATAGTGTGTAGTTTTACTGTTGAACCTTATGCTTTGTTCATGTGTACTCTAAACTTTTTCTTTATTTATTTTAAACACGGAATACTTTAAAAATGATAACGTGCATAGACCTATATACGTGTGGCATCTAAGTAAAAAAAAAAAAAAAAGAGAGAATGCGTTAGATAACTCAAGTAACATTAGATAACAACTACTTTGTCTCGGTTTGACTCACCTTCTCTCGAGACTGAGAGAGAAACACGCCTCTGGCTGGTCTTATGTGGAATTTAGACAGAAAGGAATCACTCTAGAAACGGTGGTGTATTTTGCAGTCATTCTGAGATCAGATCTGTCTTACAGTCCCCATGTGTGAAGTGCTGGCTGGCCAATCTTAAAAATATACTGATGACTGCAATTTGCACTGGGAAACTGCAAAACAAACAAACCGAAAAACAGCTTTAGCTTTAGCGTTTGCAAGAGTTCCTCAACTACGTCGTTAGTCTTGATGTTCATTAACCATCAGGCTAGTGATACACATGTTAAAGCGCTGATTAAAGTGAGATGCCTAATTAGTTAGTTGATGCCTAATATGAACTAAAGTGGTGATTTTTCCTCTGCAGCAGTACTTACATCCGATGTATGGACGCGAACGTCATCACACCCAATATCTCTCTAATGCTAGCTCAGTAACTCGCTTTATTTACATCATCGAATCAACAGTTGAGTCATTGTTGTTACTGTAGCTTGCTACTATTTTACGAAACAAAAACAATCCTGGTGCGACATATAAAAAATGAAGATAATGCTAGTGTTCACCAGCTGATTAATGCAAATGAACCTGACATTAGTGAACTAGGCAGCTCTATCTATAGATCCATGTTTCAGCTGCGGCTGTGGTTTGGACCTTGCTGCTGTTCTGTGATGATTTTTGACGTAACTGCTTATTAGGGCAGATATAATATACTTTTAGTAACAGATAGAGAGTTGTTATTATTGTACATGTAGTTTTCTGCCGCAAAATGATCTATGGAGAGAGAATGAGGAAAAACAGTGTACGTAATTCATATTTAGTAGCCTTCCTGGTCGGGCGCTGTCAGTATGCCTAGTTCTAGGATGTTAGCATGGCTAGTTCTGGGATGCTAACATGGATAGTTTTGGGATGATACCATGGCTAGTTTTGGGATGATACAATGGCTAGTTCTGGGATGTTACCCTGCCTTGTTTGGAGCTGTCAGCAGGATTAGTTCTAGGCTGTTAGCATGGCTAGTTTGGGGATGATACCATGGCTAGTTTTGGGATGTTACCATGACTAGTTCTGGGATGCTAACATGGATAGTTTTGGGATGTAACAATGGCTAGTTTTGGGATGTTACCGTGGCTAGTTTTGGGATGATACCATGGCTAGTTTTGGGATGTTACCATGACTAGTTCTGGGATATTACCATGACTAGTTCTGGGATGCTAACATGGATAGTTTTGGGATGTAACAATGGCTAGTTCTGGGATGATACCATGGCTAGTTTTGGGATGATACCCTGGCTAGTTTTGGGATGATACCATGGCTAGTTTTGGGATGTTACCATGGCTAGTTTTGGGATGATACCATGGCTAGTTTTGGGATGATACCATGGCTAGTTCTGGGATGATACCATGGCTAGTTCTGGGATGATACCATGGCTAGTTCTGGGATGTTACTATGGCTAGTTTTGGGATGATACCATGGCTAGTTTTGGGATGTTACTATGGCTAGTTCTGAGATGTTACCATGGCTTCCTTGCTGAAAAAAATAATAGAAATCATCACAGAAATTCTGATGGTTTCCCCTACAAGTACCATCACAAACCATCAGCTAACCATTAAAACCATTACCATTATTGGTCCTTAATGGTATCAACTAGACATAACATGCTACCAATATAAGGCAACAAATTACCAGAGGAGACCCACAGGGACCATTACAGTTTCTATTTAAACCAACACGGTTCCCGTTATAATCATTAAAACCATTACAAATTCTAGAGCATTTCATTTTTTGTTATTTATTTATTTATTTATTTATTTATTTACAGCAGATGAGTTCTGGACTGTTACCATGACACCAAAAACCATACAGTTAAAACCATTGGACTGGGGTTACATTGAAACAGTACAGTTCCTCTTCTTGGGTACCATAACTTCTGGTACTTTGTTTAGTGTGAAATGGTTCTCAGAGCAGAAGTTCCAGATAAGTATACTGTCAAAAGCAACCGCTGTGTTGTTGTCTAACATCTAAGAGGAGTTTGTGCTGGAAGTACATCACTGGAGTGACTCCAGTAAAACGGCTCCTTCAGAAAGACCCATGCTGAGCACGCGATTATGAACAAACTCACTGGCACGAGGCCAAGCGTCTTTACATGAAAGCGGTGAAATGAGCGTTGACGCATTCATTACACGCATTTCATCCAGTAGTAGGAAGGTGGGATATGTACGCTGGACGGTGATGAAAGAAAAATCAGTTCAAGTAGTCATGGTTTTGTGAAAAGACCCCCTGTAAACATCATGTTTGCACTCCTTTATGCACTCCTTCATCCCAATTAGTGTTCTCCAAATGATTTCTTTTACTTCCCCCTCTGGCTATAATCAGTTTGTGTTTATATACTGGGTTTCGTGCTTCCAGAAGGCTATGATTACTAAAACTGAAATGAAATGACTGAAATGATGTAAAAACAGATGGCATCAAAGAGCATGCGTTACTTGCCTTTTTTCCCCGGATCGCTCTTCCGTTGCATAAAGCCGAACTGCTGAGGTGACATTCACTCATGGTGCGTCCGTCCCAGTGGGATTTTCTGTGCGTCGTGCTATCCCGTGGTTAAATTTAAAAAAAAAAAAATTTTAATTTAAGGGTTAAAATATCAAAGGAACTGAAGGCTGGGCTACGTTTCAAATTGATATGTTTCAGCTCATAGAATGAAGAGTCGTTAATGTGCTGTGGGAACGCCTTACAAGACCGCAGGGGTGGCAGAGCAGGAAAGAAAATTATACTTAAGTGAAAAAATTTTGTGAAAAGATTGTCAGAATCTTTACAATACACAATACTTGAGTGAGGGTTAAAAAAAAAAGTATTTAAAAGTACAATACTTTTTATTTACTTAAAAATAGAAACAGATTTCTCGAACATCCTGTTTAATTCAGAAGAAAGAAGAATAATTGGGTTTGACGTTCCAGCTCGAAGTCGATTATTTTTCTATAAAGGCGCATCCCGAATTGTTTTATTCCTCTTACACCGCAGCAGTTCACCAAAGATTACAATTTTTGTGTTTATTATTTTTATCCGCGACTTAACTAGTATGCTAAATATCTGGACCTGTCTGCGATTCCAGTTTCGATTGAATATACCTGCAGCGTTGACCTACAGCCAATGAGAGAGCAAGAAACGGGGCGCGACCCGGGCCCGACTTTCAGTGGGAGGAGTCCTGATGTACCGCCAAGTCTCTCTGCAGAACACACAATCCTTGCTGCCCGCGTCTTCCCAACCGTTCCCTCCTGCGTAGTCTTTTCGGGGTTTTCGCCGCAAATCAGCGCACAAACAAAGTGTATCGCGAGCTTCTTGTGGAATCTTATGTTTGCTTGTACCTTCCAAAGGAGACTATTTTCATCACTTTTAACAACTGAAGGATTAACACCATTTACACATGATCGGTATTGATTTGGATATATCAATCGTATATGTAGCCTGCTGTGTTTTATGATGTATTAACCCTGGGGCTGGAAACTGGAGCATGCAATCACATATTATATGAAGATGAAACGCAGCCATCTTGAGCAGAGCCCCCGGGGTGGCAGACACCAGACACGCTCATTGATCTGTTTATAGTGTTTTAGAGCAAGGCCTAGAGTGCTTTCAGGCTGGAGAGGTGAAGGGTGGTGCACATGTTGAAACGCAGTGCTTGAATGGGGAGTAATGAGTGCGACGGCGGAGAGAGAATGCTTTTTATCGATGATTATGGATTAGAAAAATAAATCGATGAACACATCAAGAACCAGCTTAGATATCATGGATGATGATACCTGGACCATAAACCATTTTAAATGCAGCATCTCCAGTGCAGTAGTGCTATTTGTGGATTTGTTTGCCACATGTATAATCCACCGCTCAGTGAATATTTCAGAGACTGAAGATGATTTTTAGAGGCTAAGAATGTGACAGAGACGCCAGAATGGTGTTCATTGTCAGTATGTAGGATTGCTTTACTCTTGAAGCCAGTGACTAGGGAACCCAGTTCCCAGAGTATGCACAAGAGCCCAGTAAAATCCCACTAAATTCTCTTTATATTTTAAAAACTAAATGGTAAGCTGTGGATCCAAAAGTAATGCCGGATGTGCGTCCTTATGCATTCGAGTCACACACGTTGAGCCACCCTTGCCCTAACTGTCAAACCTGACACGATTTATAAAACATGTTCATGTTCTGAGCTAACCTGGCAGGATTTTAAAATTTTGAAACGTTAACAGTCGAAGCTAGCCAGCTAGCTAACACGAGCTAACCTTACAAGACGTCTGAAAGGATTTAATAATATCAATATTAAATATAATATAAAACTAAATGTATAGTATACATGTATGGCCTGTGTTTAAAAATATATACATGTATATTAAAGTTCAATAAATTTGAACAGGGAATAAAACATGACTTGCAAATGAAAGTTTCCTGTTTAAAAAAAATAAACGTAAAAAAGTGTGTTCTACAGTCACGGTGCATCTTCTAAACGACAGTTGTTGTTTATACGAGAAGAAACGCAGGTATTTTATCTGGGATTCTTTCCAATCTGTCAAAAATATGGCTTATATATATATAGGGTGTATACAGTACACGTGGGTGGAAATAAGGTCCAAAGGAACCCATCTGCCTCCTGTTATCCGTCCATGTACATAATGTGTTTATTGATCTATTTTTGCAGAGCATTGACTATGGCTGAGTAACTCGCATCCGTGATTTATGCAATTATATGTTGAGGGACTGAGTGTGCTTTGTCTGACGATGTGTGTACTGCGTTAATGTGAGGACGCCTCGCTTTGTTCACCTCAGCCCGGCTCAGCGGTTTGTCGATTGCTTTTGTTTTGGGTTTATATATAGAAGTGCATTACGCGTATGTCTGGGGTCTTACCACTTACATGCGAACCCGCGTCGAGCGTCAGAGAACTGCGATAACAACGTGCAATCTCGACGGCAGAAAGTGCTTCCTAATCTGATTACTCTCTCTCCTGCTGAGTAAAAGCCTTTTTTTCACGGGTGTGGATGTTATTTATAGGCAACAGTTAGCTCGACATGACATGGTTTTATATATATACATATATAATTATAATTATAAAGGTCTAATTATATATTTGTGCAGTAACATTTCTTGATAATGAATGTAATAACTAATAATAACTAATGCTCGCCACAACCTATATTTAATTGGCTAAAATGATCATTAGCCACACTGTAAAACAATTTAAAGTCCAAAAAAGCATTAGTGTGCACGTCTAACAGTGCTAAGTAAGTCCGCCTACAGTAGAGAACCTCTCTCTAGCAGTACCCCACGAGGGAAAATAAAGGTATGGCACTGTTTTAGGTTGTGTGTGGGTATAAAAATCTCTATTTTTCAATCGGGATGCTAGTGGGTGCAGCTATCTTTATTATTTTACCTCGCGTTGCCTTTAGGACGCCACACAAACAACAAAATCCTCACACGCTAGCTAGAGAACATCAAGAAAACCGCTCGGGTTGCCACTAAACACGCTGAAAATATACATTTTGGAGGGAAAAGCTTGTGTATAAAATGCGTCCTTTGTTTTTTCGGACATTTCTCCGACAGGATTAAAGTGTTTGATGTACCGAATTAGAGCTGAGAAAAACACCAGCACACATCTCACACACACACACACACACACACACACACACACACGTCAGCCAAGGTGTGATCCGGTTTATTAAGGCGTACTAATTAGCTCGTAAGACGATAACAGATGATCTTTTGAGATATTTAGGAACACACAAGTTTGCGGAAAGACTTTAATAAGTAAATAAATAAATAAATAAATAGATGTACTGGAAAGCCGCCGTGCACGGTACGTAACTCTCCTGTCTACTGCTTACAGTCACTTTGCAGCTAAACATATCGAGAGAGGAAATAAAGTCGCCAGCCAGAGTCCATTGATATCTTTTAAGCGTGAAGAGAACACCACAGCTCTGAGATGAAACGTCGGCCAGCGGCTTGCTGATGACGACTGAAGGTACAAGCAAGAAGATAACAGTCTGGCTCCAGAGAGTCGACTTCTTCCTGGGGATTCGTATGCCAGTTCATTTCCGTCAATCCGTATTAATGTACTTAACGAGCTAGCTATACGTTTGAACATTTCATTAGCTACCACGTTGTAGGCTGGGCAAAGGTTTCAGGGCAACCAAAACACAGGGCTGGGCAGCACACTGGAGCTTTTACTGGCCTGGTTGGCTATGGGTGGTCACCAAATTACTTAAATGATTCTCAATTCCATGAGTTTAACTGTGTTGCATTATTTGCCCCGCCCACTTTGTGTCACTAGCAGTTGCAGGAATACATCAGTAGCCTACTCATAGTAAATGAAGGCTCTTAATTCACTGTTAGTAGTGCCGGAAAAAGGCAAACACAAATAGAAATTAGAAAGCCTGCTTAAAAGGCTTCGCGCACTCTTCTGAAAAAGTCGATTACGTGCCGTACGTCTCATCCTCATCAACGTTATTAATATTTACGTACAAATTAGCATGGATTTTGCTTAGAATAAAATCGGAGGCGGAAATGTCAGAAACCGCTGATTGGACAGAAGGGAAACCAATCATCGTTGCATAAACAGTCCACTACGGGACTTTTCACCAATCTCATGTCAATTCTGTTTTTAATCAACATAGCCTTTTATTTTGGTGTAATAAAAAGCCTTCTGTATATCTGTGTAGCCGCGATAACGCTAAATGTCACGTCCACATCGTGAGAATTCGGGCGGATGGTAAAGCGTCCTGTTATTCCGACCTGAAAGTGTCGCCATTTCCATTCATTTTGGAACGTCCGTTTCTTTTACTACGAAAAAAAACAAAACGTTGAGTTCTTAATCGAACGTGAGCTAGATTTAGCGTACAGCCGTTAAACGATAGCACGTCTCGTCCTTATCTGTGATAGAACTAAAGTGGGTGGTGCAAAACAGCTGGGAAATCTGATGCTGTCAGAAAGACTCTGAAATCTAGACTCCCCATCATTCCCACTTGGACAGTCCCAGTTGGTGAGCAGGTTTTTTTTTCTTTTCCCAGTCAGAAGTTGGGACTTTCGGGAATTCAAGGTGCTAAAACTTTTCAGTTCGGTAGCAGGATATACGATCGAGTGAACAGTGCTTTCCCCTTTATGCTATCGACCAAGCTACACTATTTCAGTCGTGTCCTACAGTAGTACAATTTTGACTGATCGACGTTAAGTAAATTGAACATAAACGCCACCCTTGATGACACAGAGATATCGGTCCCTTTGCAAAATCAGGAGCTGTAACAGAAAATGGACAGACATTTCTCGTGTTCATTCGGTCCCACGCTCTCGGTCAGTGGCTGTCGCGCAATAGAGAGCGGTTGAGTAAAAGGATACGATTTGTGAATGACTGAAATGTATGTAAATAGTACACTTTCCTGTTTTCACTCAGCCGCTACCAGCACCTGCTGTACCTGTACGTGAAAAATATCGGTCAGGAGAGATAAGTGAGAAACCTGTGAAGACTCATACAGGCTGTTCTTCCTCTCTGCCGGCAGATTGAGGACATAATCACCCGAATCCAGGATGAAACCGACGGCGTGCCAATCAGAACTGTCAAGAGCTTCATGTCAAAGATTCCCAGCGTGGTCACAGGTGAGAAGAGCCAATCACAGCGACTTTCACAACCACACTCGGAATGTCAACTCTGAACGTCGGTGTCGGTCGAGACGGTTTCACTTCTCCTATTCGGCATTCCAAAGGAATAAGGATATCCGTCGTGTTATCGTGATTACTGCAGACAAGACGTGTGCCGCTCTTTTGAGCGTGTAAGGTGTTGAGATGACGTAGTAAGGAAACACTCCTTAAGATGACATGATGGCAAAAGGGAACCCTTGTGTTGGAAACCAGTGGGCGGGGCATTACGCAGAGTTTCATTTAAATTCGGATAGAAATGGTCATTTCGATCAGATTAGCAAGTCAAGCTAACTTCACTAGCTACGTACACACGGCAGAAACACCAACGATGTCTCCTACCTCCGTCCGAGCTTTATTTCTTTTTCCTTTTTAATGTCTCTAAACACATGTAATGAGCGGTCGTATATGACTGGATAACTTGAAAGCACTGTTAGAAGTTTTTCTTCATTTTTTTTGCGCATCAGACAGTAAAAACTTGCAGATAGGAACTAAAGTTGTGAAGAAACGTCGCAAATGCGATGATACAAGGGATCATACCAGCCACTCGTTTGTTTTTTTCCGCATCACCTGATTTGGAAAACATTCGAGAAACGCTCAATTGAAATGTTGCACGCATACAGAAAAAAAAAAAAAAGGAAAAGAAATGAACGGCTGATGCTTGGGAGTGAAAACATGGGGTTAAGAAGGGTTCTTAAAGTGTTTTGTTTTTTTTTTGTAATCAAATGTTTTAGCCCCTAGAAAAGTGTGCGCTGTTTGTTTCATTTTGTTAGGCTAATTAATGTTAGCTAGCTAGAAATAATCTATTAAATGAGTCACAGGTAGGCATGGGTGGACCTGGTTAGTCAAGGGTGGGCCAGGGTAGGCAAGGGGGGGCCAGGATAGGCAGGGGTGGGCCAGGGTAAGCAGGGTGGGCCAGGGTAGGCAAGAGTGGGCCAGGGTAGGCAAGAGTGGGCCAGGGTAGGCAAGGGTGGGCCACGATAAGCAGGGTGGGCCAGAGAAGGCAAGGGTGGGTCAGGGTAGGCAAGGGTGGGCCAGGGTAGGCAAGAGTAAGCCAGGGTAGGCAAGAGTGGGCCAGGGTAGGCAAGGGTGGGTCACGATAAGCAGGGTGGGCCAGAGAAGGCAAGGGTGGGTCAGGGTAGGCAAGAGTGGGCCAGGGTAGTAGGCAAGGGTGGGCCTGGGTAGGCAAGGGTAGGCCAGG
>NC_071279.1:18242577-18277577 GCF_023375685.1 Ictalurus furcatus
TCACTCATCACTCTCTCATCACTCTCTCATCACTCACTCATCACTCACTCATCACTCTCTCATCACTCTCTCATCACTCACTCATCACTCACTCATCACTCACTCATCACTCTCTCATCACTCACTCATCACTCACTCATCACTCTCTCATCACTCTCTCATCACTCTCATCACTCTCTCATCACTCACTCATCACTCACTCATCACTCTCTCATCACTCACTCATCACTCTCTCATCACTCACTCATCACTCTCTCATCACTCTCTCATCACTCACTCATCACTCACTCATCACTCACTCATCACTCTCTCATCACTCTCTCATCACTCACTCATCACTCTCTCATCACTCACTCATCACTCTCTCATCACTCACTCATCACTCACTCATCACTCACTCATCACTTTCACATCACTCACATCACTCACTCATCACTCTCTCATCACTCTCTCATCACTCTCTCATCACTCACTCATCACTCTCATCACTCACTCATCACCCTCATCACACTCATCACTTTCACATCACTCACATCACTCACTCATCACTCTCTCATCACTCTCTCATCACTCTCTCATCACTCACTCATCACTCACTCATCACTCTCTCATCACTCTCTCATCACTCTCTCATCACTCACTCATCACTCTCTCATCACTCACTCATCACTCTCTCATCACTCACTCATCACTCACTCATCACTCACTCATCACTCACTCATCACTTTCACATCACTCACATCACTCACTCATCACTCTCTCATCACTCTCTCATCACTCACTCATCACTCTCATCACTCACTCATCACCCTCATCACACTCATCACTTTCACATCACTCACATCACTCACTCATCACTCTCTCATCACTCACTCATCACTCACTCATCACTCTGATCACTCTCCTCACTCTGATCACTCTCACTTCAGAAGGAGAACATTTACATAATTCCTTTAATGTAGTTTTATTTAATATGTGATAACACTACTTAAGCAATGTTCATAGGGCTTAGGGATATAACCAATATTTTTCTTTCTTTCTTTCTACATTTTCCTTCCTTCCGTCCTTCCTTCCTTTGTTTACGTTCTCAGTTGTTTTATTTCTTTCCTTTTTCTTTTCTTTTTTTTTTGTTTTTTTCTCCTTCTCTTTCCTTCCTTCCTGTTTTCTTGCTTTCCTTCCTTTGTTACTTTCCCTTTTTTTCCTCTTTTTTATGTTCCTCCCACCCTTCCTTTTTTCAATCAGATAACAAATCCAGCTAGCGGCTAGCTTGTTCTGTGTGTGGGCACATGTACATGCAGGTGTGTGTGTGTTACATGTGTAAAAGGATAGTGAAGTGGGATTTACTCAGGTGTGAAAGTAAGATTCATGCTCTCTCTCTCTCTCTCTCTCTCTCTCTCTCTCTCTCTCTCTCTTGCTCTCTACTCTTTTATCTTCTCCTGCAGCCATTTATCTGTGTAAGAGGACGATGCAGAACAAAACTCGACTGGAGCTAGCAGACTATGAAGCTGTGAGCACCACACACACACACACACACACACACACACCCTCTCTCTCTCTCTCTGTCTGTCTGCCTGTTTGTCTGTCTCTGTCGCTCCCTCTCTCCAGAGAGGAAACACAGAGAGGTGTTCCTGCAGCAGAGACAGGACTGACTGATCGATAGAGACGAGGCCCCACGACAGCACAGCTCATCACTGCGAGACTCGCAGCTCACGGAAATGCACTAACATCCTAAACACTAATCCCACTGAATAAAGCACAAACACATCCAGCTCGACCAATCACATCACTTTCGTCCAGCTCGACCAATCATATCGCTCTATAGATGTAACATCATCACTATATCTTCTATATTACATACTTTTTCTTCCTTTTCTTAATTTCTTTCTTTCTGTTTTTTCTCCTTGTTTTGTTCTTTTCTTTTTCTTTTCTTCCATGATGTCTTCCTTCCTTGCTTCTATCCTTTTTTTAATTAAATTGAATTTCTGTATTCTTTGTTGCTCCTTTCTTTCCTTCTTTCTTTCTTATTTATTTATTTATTTTTCCTTCCTTCCTTACTTCGTTCCTTCATTGCTTTCTTTCTTTCTCTTTCTTCATTTTCTTTCCCCATTCTTTACTTATTTTTTTCCTTTGGTTCTCTCTTCTTTACTTTTTTTTTCCCTTCCTCTTTGTTTGTTTGTTTTTGTTCCTTATTTATCCTTATTTATTTGTTCTTCCTTTCTTTCCCTTCTCTTCTTTTTTCCATTTCCTTTCTTATTTTCTTTCTTTATTCCTTCCCTTGTGTTTCTTTATTTCTTTTTTTTTTTTGTCTTCCTTCCTTTTTCCTTTATTTGTTTTTCTTTTCTTCCTGTCGGTCTTACCTTGTTGGTTTATTTGTTTATCCTCCTTCCTTCCTTTCTTCATTGATTTCTTTCTCTTTTCTTCTTTTTATTTCCCACTTTCTTACTTTTTGTTGTTTTCCTCTTTATTTCTTTACTTCTTGTTTGTATTTCCTAATGTCCTTTTTTTTCTTTCCTGTCCTTTTCGTTCCCTGTTCCTCAGGAGAACCTGGCGAGGTTGCAGCGAGCGTTCTCCAGGAAGTGGGAGTTCATCTTCATGCAGGCTGAGGCTCAGGTTAAGTAAGTGCAGTCGTCAGGGCAACGGTGTGAACCTTATTAACTCATAGGTGTTGACTTTCCCTTTCAAACCTGAGCTGTCTCTCCATGCACACACGCACACACACACACACACACACACACACATGTGTAGTGAGTAAACATGCAGGCCTGTTGTGTGCAGTGTGTGTATGAGTGTTATTGTTATTGTCGTTTGTGGAATTCAGAGAGATGAGGTGATCGTGTGAGTGTAGAAGATCTGATCAACAGTTTCAGTTCCTCTTTCATTTAATACACAGCATCGTTTCTTCAGAAAATAAAAACACGCCTCCTGTACAGTGTAGAGCCGAGTCAGGACAGTAAAACACCAGCAGCGCAGGACACGGTGTGATTGTGTCTGAAATGTCAGTTACGTAAGAGTGAAGTGTTAGGAATGGAAATGAATTCACTCCACTCTCAGACGAGTGGATGAGGAGGAGGATGACGAAGAAGAGGACGAAGATGAGTACGATGATGATGATGATGAAGAATATGAGGATGAAGGTGATGATGATGAGGATGAGGATGGTGAGGATGAATGTGAGCATGAAGGTGGTGATGATGAATGAGGATGATGATTATGATGAGGATGAAGGGGAGGATGATGAATGTGATGAGCAGGATGAGGAGGTGGAGGATGAATATGAGGATGATTAAGATGAGGTAGAGGAGGATGATGGTGATGACGATGATAATGGTGTGGGTGATGATGATAATGATGAGGTTGAGGAGGAGGAGGAGGAGGATTATGATGAGGATGATGATAATGGTGAGAATGATGAGGTTGATGAAGAGGGGGATGATGGTGAGGATGATGAGATTGATGAAGAGGGGGATGATGATGAGGATGATGATGATGAGATTGATGAGGAGGGGGATGATGGTGAAGATTATGAGGATGAGGAGGAGGAGGAGGATGATTATGATGATAATGAGGAGGAGGAAAATGATGATGAGGAGGAGGATGATTATAAGGAGGAGGATGATGGTAATGATGATGAGGAGAAGGAGGAGGAGGATGATTATGATGATGATGAGGTTGTTGATGATGATGATGATGATGATGATGAGGAGGAGGAGGAGGATGATTATGATGATGAGGATGATGATAATGGTGAGGATGATGATAATGATGAGGATGATGAGGAGGAGGAGGAGGAGGATGATGATGAGGAGGAGGAGGATGTTAATGATGAGGATGATGATAATAATGATGAAGATGATGATGAGGAGGAGGATGATTATGATGATGAGGATGATGATGATGATGAGGAGGAGGATGTTAATGGTGAGGATGATGATGAGGAGGAGGAGGAGCATGATGATGAGGAGGAGGATGATGATGATGATGAGGAGGAGGATGTTAATGGTGAGGATGATGAGGATGAGGAGGAGGAGGATGATGATGAGGAGGAGGATGATGATGATGATGAGGAGGAGGATGTTAATGGTGAGGATGATGATAATAATGATGAGGAGGATGATGATGAGGAGGAGGAGGATGTTAATGGTGAGGATGATGATAATAATGATGAGGTTGATGATGATGAGGAGGATGATGATGATGAGGAGGAGGAGGAGGAGGATGTTAATGGTGAGGATGATGATAATGATGATGATGAGGAGGAGGAGGATGATTATGATGATGAGGATGATGATAATGGTGAGGATGATGAGGATGATGATAATGATGGGGTTGATGATGATGAGGAGGAGGAGGAGGAGGATGTTAATGGTGAGGATGATGATGATGAGGAGGAGGAGAAAGATGATTATGATGATGATGTTAATGGTGAGGATGATGATAATAATGATGAGGAGGATGTTAATGGTGAGGAGGATGATGATGATGAGGAGGAGGATGATTATGAGGATGATGATAATGGTGAGGATGATGAGGGTGAGGATGATGATGATAATGATGAGGTTGATGAGGATGATGATGATGATGATGATGATGAAGTCGTGCATTGACAGGCTTTCTCATGCAGGGATTTTCCTCAGCGCTTCATTCCCAGCTTATTGTTCCAGCTGTGCTCCTCTTCACCGTGCTCAAACTGAAAAAATAAATGAATAAACGTTGCGGCTGAGGGGTTTAAGCACCATGCGGTGTTACCATGGGGAGGAGGTGAAGTGTTAATGTTTAACCACGTCACTGTTAGCAGGCGTGTGATCCCGTATTTAATCCGTGTATCATCTGTTCAGTCCGTATCCGACTTTTACTTCCATGGCATTTCTTTCTATTTCAGTGGACCATCTCTACACTCTGAGTATGCTGTTTTAGAATATGGGCTGACGTACTGAATTTTAGGTCTACACTTGTCTGTTTTGATCTGGGAAAACAAGTACGAGTAGATGACAACCTTCTGTAAACAGCAGTGTCTAGGTCAATGACATGAGCTCACATGACATCATATTTACATGATTGATCATCCTCACTCTGATGTTTCTCTCAGATCATCCAGTCGTACTGTCCTGCTCAGGTTGTGCTCTTGGTAGACGCGTTTCTCTACACGCCTCCTCACTGTAATTGTGAGTGTGTGGCGTTTTCACATGTTTTCCTCTCTGGTGTTTTAGGATTGACCGGAAGAAGGATAAGACGGAGAGGAAGATCCTGGACAGTCAGGAGCGAGCGTTCTGGGACGTACACAGGCCAGTGGTGTGTGTAGATTATGGATTTCCTGATCGATAGCGACAGTAGGAGTGATTAATACAAGTCCTTCAGTTCAGCTCACACAGATCCTGGTACATGTGTTATTGTCATGTGGGAACATGGGGAACACAAAGAACACAGAGAGTATGGGGAACACAGAGAACACTGGGAACACAGGGAACGTGAAGAACATGGGGAACATAGAGAACAAGGGCAACAAGGAAAGTATGGGGACCACAGAACACTGGGAGCACAAAACATGGGGAAGACGGGGAACACAGAGAACATAGGGAACATAGAGAACATGGGGAACAAGGAGAGTATGGGGAACAGAGAGAACATGGGGAACACAGAGAACATAGGGAACATAGAGAACATGGGGAACAAGGAGAGTATGGGGAACAGAGAGAACATGGGGAACACAGAGAACACAGAGAACATAGGGAACATAGAGAACATGGGGAACAAGGAGAGTATGGGGAACACAGAGAACATGGGGAACACAGAGAACACAGAGAACATAGGGAACATAGAGAACATGGGGAACAAGGAGAGTATGGGGAACAGAGAGAACATGGGGAACACAGAGAACATAGGGAACATAGAGAACATGGGGAACAAGGAGAGTATGGGGAACAGAGAGAACATGGGGAACACAGAGAACACAGAGAACATAGGGAACATAGAGAACATGGGGAACAAGGAGAGTATGGGGAACACAGAGAACATGGGGAACACAGAGAACACAGAGAACATAGGGAACATAGAGAACATGGGGAACAAGGAGAGTATGGGGAACACAGAGAACATGGGGAACACAGAGAACACAGAGAACATAGGGAACATAGAGAACATGGGGAACAAGGAGAGTATGGGGATCACAGAGATCATGGGGAACACGGAGAACATGGGGAACACAGAGAACATAGGGAACACGGAGAACATGGGGAACAAGGAGAGTATGGGGATCACAGAGATCATGGGGAACACGGAGAACATGGGGATCACAGAGAACATGGGGAACACGGAGAACATGGGGAACATAGAGAACATGGGGATCACAGAGATCATGGGGAACACGGAGAACATGGGGATCACAGAGATCATGGGGAACACGGAGAACATGGGGATCACAGAGATCATGGGGAACACGGAGAACATGGGGAACAAGGAAAGTATGGGGATCACAGAGAATATGGGGAACATAGAAAACATGGGGAACACAGAGAACATGGGGAACACAGGCAGCATAGAGAAAATGGGGAACAAAGTAGAGTATGGGGAACAAGCAGATTATGGGGAACACAGAGAACATGGAGAGCATAGGGAACATGAAGAACATGGGGAACACTGAGAGTATGGGCTACACAGAGAACACGGGGAACACAGAGAACACAGTGAACATGGGGAACACTGAGAGTATGGGGAACACGGGGAACACGGGGAACACAGAGAACGAGTAGAACACGGGGAACACTGAGAACATGGGGAACATGGGGAGTTCGAGTGTGAAAAAAGAGAAAAAAGTGAGAAATGAAATATTGATCATGTGACCCTCAGCCAGGCTGTGTCAATACCACGGAAATGGACATCAGGAAGTGTCGCCGCATGAAAAACCCACAACGAGTCAAGAAGGTAAAGTGTGTGTGTGTGTGTGTGTGTGAGAGAGAGAGCTTTTGTGAGAGAGTGTTGGTGCATAAAAATAACAAAAAATTCTCATTAATAAATCTGCTTTTATTGAGTTGCAGTGGAGTGAAACTGCCGTCATATCTGCGTGCGTGTGTGTTTGTGTGTGTGTGTGTGTGTGTGTGTGTGTGTGTAGTCAGTGTATGGTGTGGCAGAAGACACACAGACACAGAGTCCTGTACACACACATTTGCAGCAAAGCAGGAAGGACACTAAGGAGGACGTCGAGAAGGAGGTGTGTGTGTGTGTGTGTGTGTGTGTGTGTGTGCGAGAGTGTGAGAGAGAGATACTTCATGTATTAAAATGAAAACACAGTAATGATGAAAGCGTAACATCTTCCCACTTCCTGCAGATTTTATTCCTGAACACTCAGCTGGACAGACACTGTATGAAAATGTCCAAAGTGGCAGAAACGTGAGTGAAAAATATATAAAAATACGTCTTTCTTTCTAAGAGGCGAGCAGTCGCTACGTAGCCCTCACGCACGCCGAGGAAACACGTCAGAGCTCGTTGTGCTTCTGTCCGTTAATCAGTACATTTACTCCTTAAAGTCTGCTGCGCTTTTTCATGATCTGCATTTCCCACAGCACTCGTCTTCTCTACCTCACCGTTCTTCATCCCTCCATCACCTGCATCTGTCCTTCATAAATTAGGCTTAATTATCCCTCAGTGATGTCACACGGTCACACGCACTTCTCGCTTCCTTTTCATTCCTTCTCCTTTTGTATCGTCTTTCCATCATTTTTGAATTTTTTCCTGATTAATATCGATCCGTTTTTAAGATTTGTTCTGCAATATCCTCGTCATTTTAATGTAAGATTTAGACACTAATGCTGTAAACTGTACACTCACTGGCCTGACAGACAGGCGGACAGACAGACAGACAGACAGACAGGTGGACAGATTCATCTAGTGGAGTCATGAACAGTGATCTTTATTGATGCGAGAGAGTCCTGTAGTTCTTTAGATGTTGTCCTTGGCTCTTTTGTGACTTCCTGGATGATTCGGAGGAATTGTGGAAGGTCGGTCACGTCTGGGAAGGTTCACTACTGTGCAGAGTTTTTCCATTTGGAGGTAGCGGCTCTCGCTGTGGTTCTTTGGAGTCCCAGAGCCTCTGAAATAGCTTTGTCACCCTTCCCAGACTGACGTATTTCAATCACCTTCTTCCTCATCATTTCTGGAATTTCTTTCAACTTTGGCGTAGTGTGTTACTCCGTAAGACCTTTTAACCAACTTCCTGCTGTTGAGAAAGGTCTCTTTAAGTGTAGATGTGATTGAACAGGGTTGGCAGTAATCAGACCTGGGTGCGTCTAGTCCAGCTGAACCCCGTTATCAATGCAGTTTCGTAGATTTGTCGAATTTGCAACTACGGGGAGCAAATACATTTTCACACAGGCCCGGTCGGTATTGGAGAACTTCTTTCCGCTTCGATCAATAACGTTATCATTTAAAAACTGTATTTTGTGTTTTCTCAGGTCGCCTTGGGTTAATCTTTAGATCTTGTTTTAATTTCTGAAACAATTTAGCGTGAGATCTAGAAGAAATCAGGACGGGGGCGAATACTTTTTCACAGCAGTTAGTATTTGCTTGATATTTGGGTGAAGTCAGCTGTAGATGGTTCTAATCCACAACACCGGGCTGTGAGAAATGGGACGCTTTGGCCTGGTCGATGTCCGTATGGGCGTCGGTTCCAGTGTCAGTGCTGTAATGTGAAAGCCGGTGCGAGAGGGAAGAGAACCACGTGACCAATACGCCGGTATTATTACTGCACCTGCACACGCTCGAACTTTTAATTGCCCCGCGCGTTGACATCTTTTCTGTCCTATCAAAGAGGGATTCTCAGCACGCAGAGTGAATCCGGCGTTAGATTCTGAGCACGTCGTTCTGATATGAAGCTTTCCTCCGGCAGGCTGATGAGCTACACTGAGCAGTACCTGGAGTACGACCCGTTCGTGTCTCCCCTGGAGCCCTCCAACCCCTGGATCAGCGATGACACCACTTTCTGGGACATGGAGGCCAGGTTTGATTCTTTCACCTCCACAACACTTTATAAGGCTTCAGGATCGGATCAGTTTCGATAAGGTAACCTACAAGATGATGAGAAAGTTGGAGTTGAAATGAATAGCATGTCTCCACAGATAGTCTGGGTGTTAATCCTAATATCCTTTAAATATTGCTCCGATTGGTCATCTGTGACACGCTCCTGGTAAATTATGTAGAAATTCATTTTCCCCCGAAGCGTATAATCGCTGCTGCGATGATTTATTCAGAGTGATTCATTACAGGTTAAAATTAGGCTCGGTGATGGGCGTTTATGCGAAGTAGACATACGTTCTTCCTCTCTCTTACTTTTTATTCTGTTCATCCGTCTCTCAGCAAAGACCCAAGCCAGCAGAGGGTTCGGAAATGGGGCTTTTCTTTGGATGAGGCTCTGAAGGATCCAGTCGGCCGTGACCAGTTCCTCAAGTTCCTGGAGTCCGAGTTCAGTTCAGAGAACCTGAGGTGAGATTACCTTTTATCTTTTCTTCTGTCTTTCCTCCTTCCCTCCCACTGATCAACTGAACCTTACATTAAATAAAAGGATTTTTCCCGCTGTGGTGTATTTGAATATCGTTTGGCTTTAAAAGTGTATCATTCAAAACGATGGGTTCCAGTTTGGAGAAAAATCAGAACCCTAAAAAAAAAAAAAAAAATAAAAAATCGATGAATTCTAAATTTTGGTAAATGTATGTAAATTAGGCCACATATGCATTGAGCATCTCAAATGTTCACACGGGGAAAAGTACAGTGCAAGTACAAAACACATTTCTGCATAAATGTGAACTAAAATGTCATCAGATTTTTACACGAGTCCTAAAAGTAGATAAAGAAACCAATTAAACAAATGAGACAAAAATATTACACTTGGTCATTTATTTATTGAGGGAAATGATCCAGTATTACGTATCTGTGAGGGTAAAAGTGTGTGAACGTTTGATTTCGGTATGTGGTGTGACCTCCTTGTGCAGTAATAACTGCAGATAAACGTTTGGGGTAAGTGTTGATCAGTCCTGCACGTCGGCTCGGAGGAGTTTTATCCCGTTCCTCAGTACAGAACAGCTTCAACTCTGGGGTGTTGGTGGGTTTCCTCACATGAACTGCTCACTTCAGGTTCTTCCACAACATTTCTACTGGATTAAGGTCAGGACGTTGACTCGGCCGTTCCAAAACATTCACTTTATTCTTCTTTAAGCGTTCTTTAGTAGAACGACTCGTGTGTGATTACAGTCGCTGTCTTGCTGCATGACCCGCTTTCTCTTCAGATTCAGATCATGGACAGATGTCCTGATATTTCCCTTCAGAATTCGCTGCTATCATTCAGAATTCATTGTTCCATCAGTGATGGTGAGTCGTCCTGGTCCAGATGCAGCAAAACCGGTCCAAACCCTGACACTACCACCACCATGTTTCACAGATGGGAGAAGGTTCTTATGCTGGAATGCAGTGTTTTCCTTTCTCCAAACATCACGCTTCTCATTTAAACCAAAAAGTTCTATTTTGGTCATCTGTTCACAAAACATTTTTCAATAGCCTTCTGGTTTGTCCACGTGATCTTTATCAAACTGCAGAAGCGCAGCAATGTTGTTTTTGGAGATCAGTGTTTTTCTCCTTGCAGTCCTGCCATGCACACCGTTGTTGTTCAGTGTTCTCCTGATGGTGGACTCATGAACATCATCAGCCGATGTGAGCGAGGACTTTACTTGAAGTTCCCCTGGGTTCCTCTGTGACCTCGTGGACTATTACACGTCTCGCTCTTGGAGTGATCTTTGTTGGTCTCCACTCCTGGGGAGGGTCTTGAATTTCTTGAGTCTCTTATTCTCGAATTTCCTCCATTTGTGGATCTTCCACTTGTGAAGATCAGACTTCAATAGATCCCTGTTCTTTAAATAAAACATGGCGCTCACTCACACCTGATCATCATCATCCCACTGAGTGAAAACACCTGCTCTAATTTAACCTTCAAATGAACTGCTAATCCTAGAGGTTCACATACTTTTGCCGCTCACAGCTATGTAACACTGGATCATTTCCCTTAATCAATAAATGACCAGGTATAACATTTTTGTCTCGTTTGTTTAATTTGGTTCTCTTCATCTGCTTTTAGGACTTGTATGAAAACCTCTCGATGTTTTCGATCATATTTCTGCAGATACACAGAATATTCTAAAGGGTTCACAAACTTTCCAGCACCACTGTAGTCGCTTCCAGAGCAGTCAGAGTGAAGTGAAGAGTTGTAGAGTCAAAACAGAACACGAAAAGAGTCGTTACGGTTCATATCTACCATTTTCACTCCACTTTTCTCTGACATGTAACATACTGTACCCTTCACGTTGTAACTGTAATGAGGTAAGAGCATCAAAAGTTGGGTTTTTTTTTTATCTTTTATGGAAATAGCTGCATTCCTATTACGCAGCTTCCTTTGGTTGTTAGCTGTTAACGATTGCTAGCAAGCTAGCGTTAGCTAGAATGTTACCTAAATAGTTAGCGTGACATCACTGTAGAAAACGTGCTATTGGAGTAGAACGTAAAAACCTCATCTATTTGACCTACTTGAAAGCGCCTACTTTTCCGCACGAATCCCAAATACGCCATACTTTTGGCCTAATTCATATAAATTTACACACAGTCTGTATTTTTGAGATGTTCACTTTTGATATTTTGAGCATTAAGAGTTCTCAAACTCTCAAAATTGCAAGCCCTAATTGTTAGATGAAATGTTTTTTTTTAAAGGTAAATCTTTCCCTTAGCGAGTTCAAAACAGGGGCGAAAATGTGCATTTCAAATATCCATGTCCAAAATTCAAGCCGCTGGTGATGGAGGATCGTTAATGAGTCAGAGTGGACCAGTGGGTGTCTCTGTGTGAGGTCAGTCTGGGACAGGAAGCCCCTGAAGTGCGCTCTCCAGATAACGTGGAGGTCAGCGGAACCTCGAGGCGACTGCGAAAGAGATAAAACTGTTCCTGGGTCTATTCACGCTTCTCTCCTATCTGGCGCTATCTCCTCGTCTGAATCGAATCGCTTCGGGGGGCGCTGTCTCACACAGGCCTCGGCCACTTATGAAACCGTGAGCGGAGTGGATGTGATATGGACTCTCGACTCTCTGGCTCTACCTGGGGCTCCTTAATAGCCTAAAATGCTTCGATATTGCAAGCTGGGTGAGATCGATCGAGATACGGCCGAGTGTTATGTGGGGACAGAGGGAGGAAAGCGAACATTTTGCCTCTCCCATATCAACACCCCCCCCCCCCCCCGCCCCCCGGTCTTCCTCTGTTAGTCCTGAGTACCGAATGTTCTCCCTGCAACTTGTGGTTTATGAGTGCTCTAATGGAAAAAAGTACCACTCAGGCAGTGTCACATAATGTTCCAGCCCTCTGTTTCATCACACAGCTCTCTAACACATTAAGGTCATGTTTAAAGATTTATTTGTTCATCTCTTTGAAATTATTTATTTATTTATTTATTTTTTAACATGTAACCTGATTGGCATAGAAATATATATATATATATATATATATATATATATATATATATATATATTTTCAAATTTCATCTCATTGTATTGCATTTTATTTCATTAAATGCAATTCGTCATGGTTTCCTTTTCTGTTTTTGTCCGTTTATTGGTGCCTTTAATGTCCGCCCCCTTTCGTTTTATTGTAACACTGGGACACCGAAGTGTTCTGAAGAATTCTGGATTCTGATTGGTCAAAAGGTGTTGATTGGTTTTCTATAACAGCAGCTCTTACAGTAGTGCGTAGCTAATACGTTATCGTTTCTATAGCGACAGCTCCTTCACGGTGGACGTGCCGCGTAAGCAGATTTTTAAAAACACACGCAATTGTCGATATTGTCGTGAATTTTTCTGTGAGCAGTGCGTTTATTTAACACTTATGAAAGGAGTCTCCGGCGTCGGCACTTTGGAGGTAAAGCTGTAACTTTTCTGAAATCTTCAGAACGATGTTTACGCTTTCTCCGTGACGAGAAACGTTTGCGCTATAATATGAAGGACCGCCCTTTTAGACATCGACGCGGCCAAAGCAGTTACGCTACTGGTTACAGATGCAAATTCCAGTGTTCTAGTTTAACAGAGTTGATGGAAGTCGTGACAAATCTACAAATTTGATCAGTCACGTCACTTAGTCCAAGTGAAATTCTTTTCCGTGGAGCATGAAACAATAATAGGGTAATGATGTGAGTCGAGACTTTGGCGACCTGCTCTAACCTGAGTGTTTTTGGCTGCTTTTCCTCAGATTCTGGTTGGCGGTGCAGGATTTGAAGCGGCACCCCCTGCAGGATGTTCCCGCTCGGGCTCAGGAGATCTGGCAGGAGTTTCTGGCTGAAGGAGCCCCGAGCTCCATAAACCTGGACTCGCACAGTTATGAGAGAACCAGCCAGAATCTCAAAGACCCCGGACGCTACAGCTTCGAGGACGCACAGGCAAGAGAAAAACGTTCCGCGCGACTTCCTGTTTTACGCAGGAATCAGTCTATTTTTGTTCATTCATTTCATTTTTAGTAATCTACCCTGCTATCCTGATCAGATTAATGTACTGGCACCCATTCTCGCTATTTCCCCATTGTGAATTTGTTACGAGGGAGCCCTTGTAGTCTGGTTAATCTGCAATCTATAGCAGGGCACTGATGTACGTCTTTAAGAGCATACATCGGGATGCTGGTGTGTCTGAATGCATACATGGAAATGATACCAACTCGAGTGGGCGTGTCTTTAAGACCATAGATGTGGATGTGGGTGTGTCTTTGAATCCATACATGGAAAGGAGATCAACTCGAGTGGGTGTGTCTTTAAGACCGTAGATGTGGATGTGGGTGTGTCTTTGAATCCATACATGGAAAGGAGATCAACTCTGAGTGGGTGTGTCTTTAAGACCGTAGATGTGGATGTGGGAGTGTCTTTGAATCCATACATGGAAATGATACCAACTCGAGTGGGTGTGACTTTAAGACCGTAGATGTGGATGTGGGAGTGTCTTTGAATCCATACATGGAAAGATCAACTCTGAGTGGGCGTGTCTTTAAGACCGTAGATGTGGATGTGGGAGTGTCTTTGAATCCATACATGGAAAGGAGATCAACTCGAGTGGGTGTGTCTTTAAGACCGTAGATGTGGATGTGGGAGTGTCTTTGAATCCATACATGGAAAGGAGATCAACTCGAGTGGGTGTGTCTTTAAGACCGTAGATGTGGATGTGGGTGTGTCTTTGAATCCATACATGGAAAGGAGATCAACTCTGAGTGGGCGTGTCTTTAAGACCGTAGATGTGGATGAGGGAGTGTCTTTGAATCCATACATGGAAATGATACCAACTCGAGTGGGTGTGACTTTAAGACCGTAGATGTGGATGTGGGAGTGTCTTTGAATCCATACATGGAAATGAGGTCAGAAAACATGTTTTACCATCAACGCTGAACACATCGTAACTCTTCCTGCAATCCCTCATCTTTCTCTTTCTCAGGATCACATCTACAAGCTGATGAAGAGCGACAGCTACACCCGGTTCTTACGATCCAGCGCTTACCAGGACCTCCTGCTCGCCAGAAAGAAGGTGTGTAAGAAATCTGAACCCGAAACGTGTCACGGCAAAACATTCACTGAATTCTGATGCAGAATTCTTGACTAGAATTTTTGTTTGGCGTCTGACACTTCCTCTGAGGGTGTGTGTGTGTGTGTGTGTGTGTGTGTATCTTTTAAACAGCCTGAAAGTGAGCAGGGCCGGCGCACGTCTCTGGAGAAATTCACCCGCAGCGTGGTGAGTGAGCCCGAGCGCTGATGATTCAAGCTGCAGTCTGTAAAACTCCACACACATATAAACGCATGAAGAGACTCTTCCGCACAGCGACAGTAAACAAGAGGGAAGCGCATCGTAGCGATCTTCTATTCTAACGTCATCTGACGCGGTCTGCGCTCGGCATTCTCCCTGTGTCCGCCGAGATTAAAGTATTGGCACCCTTGGGTTCGTTTACCCTTATGAGAACAATCTCCCTGTGAAGATAATAAGCAACAGAGACGGAAAAAAAAAAACATTTAAAATGAAAACAAACTGCCTTTTATGTTTCATATGAAATAAAACCAGTTTGTGACACCGATTGTGTCCGTCTCTAGTGGTGAGGTATATTATAGCAGATTACGGTCGCGGAACTGATGGATGTCCAGGTGGTACTCCGACATCCTCTGGAGAAAGTCCTGTGATATAGGAACTCGACTAGACTGTAGTTAGTCCTGTACGTGGATTAGTAACTGCACTTTTCGAAGACCCCTAAGATTACCTGCAGTGTCCCGTTATACGTCTAACCACAGCTCCTGGTCCCGCTAAAGTCCTAGCTAGCGCCTTGCGCCATAAAAGAGAGTCCGGTGTCTCACTGAGTTTTATTGGTTCTAACACATCCTAATTGAGACAAGACTACTAGACAAGAAGCACTTCCGATTCTCTGATGTGCACGGTTTAACTTTAATCCAGACAGCATTTGGCAAGCTTTTATCATTTCATCCCATCATTTTATCCTTCAACGATTATATTTCCATCCCATCGGCAATGTCTGTGCTAATCTAAAAATAAATAAATAAATAAATAAATAAATAAAAGAAAAGGATCATGGCCGTAATACCTACGGTGTTTTCAGTGAAACAGTAATTAGTTCATTACTACTCTTTAGCTTTCTTCGTTAGTCTTTGCACCGGCCTTTCTATGATCCTTTCCCAGCAACACTTCGGAAACGATCTGGAAAACGTACTCGCTAAGTGATTTATCAGGTTATGTCCATAATGTCGTCACTGCAAGCGCAGTCGAAGGACGTTAACCAAGCTCCTCACTTTACGTTCACTTATACAGCAGAGCTGCTAAGATCTGGAATCTGATTGGTTAAAAAAGTGTTGATTAAATAAATGTATTGTTTTTTTAAAAAAAATTAAATAAAGCTTTAAGGGAATTAAATAACAGTGACTCCACTTCATCACACCACGTCATTGTTGATTATTTTCCTGTGAGAGCAACACGGAAGGTTTTAATCCTTACCTACGCAGCCATTTCCATCATCTCAGTCACAGTGTAACATGTGAGCTTTTCATTTAATTTAATAAAACACTGTAAAATCATGAAAATGATATTTAACAGTCATGAAATGTCCACGAGCTTTTTGGGCTCGTTCATGGCCAAGCAGATGTTTTTTTTTTTCCTTTTTGTTTATTCGTTGTAGATGCAGGACTTTAGATGATTGCATGGATGCACGTTCTCATCCACCTGACTGTATGTGCATGGATTTCTGTGTGTCGCAGGGTAAGTCTCTGACGGGGAAGCGTCTGACGGGCCTCATGCAGTCGTCCTGACGAGCCCCGTGCCCTGATTAACCTCGTTAAACGCAGAGGAGGAAGCAGAGGAAGCGGCCTGATGGTGTACGTCGATACAGCCGACACACGGACCATCTGCTTCACGTCGGCGGCGTAGCCACAGACTCTACGGCATGCAATAAGTCAACGAAAACCTTACAAATGCGGACCGTCTGTATTTAACCCGATTCTATCCGAACCTCCGATACGAGATAACGACAATAGACTGCACATATGAATGTCAGGTTTTGATTTCTCTGTACTTTTTTTTTTTCTTACCGGCAGTGACGGGGCGAACAAAACCCTCACTGCTTCCGTTGGCATTTAAACAGTCTGTCGTCCAGTTCATCCACTTTTCACGGCGTGGAGTAATCGTGAGCGGACGGTCGTGTAGGAAGCAGAGCTTTTCGGTCCCAAACATTCCACAGGAGGGAAAAGACGCGAGGGCTTCTGATGAGTCCATACACACGGCACAACTCGGCTTCGTTTTCGTACGTTCCAGATAATCTCACTCGGAGCCCCTTGTACGTTATTGCGGTTCGTTTGGATGAGCGTTTGTGTACACGACGTAAAATAGTTAAAGCTGCACTCCAGTGTTTCATTGATTGATTGATTGATTGATTTCGAAAAATAATATCTATCTAGCACATCTGTAGGGTATGTGTGATTAACATGGGGAAGTATTGTGGCACATTTCCCTGCATTGATCGATAGATAGATAGATAGATAGATAGATTGATAGATAGATAGATAGAAACAAACAAACAAACAGTACAAGGTGTGCTTTTATAGGAAAATAATCAACAAGGTGGAGTGATGAAGCGGAGTTATTGTGACTACGCCAAAGCTGATTATTTTCCTAAAAGAGCATTAAAGGTTTTATTCCTCTTATACCACACATGATCAGTAGTGCATGCTGGGAAGCCCCATGTTTCCATGGGAACCGAAATGAGATGTTTCGGAGTTGGTTCGTCTACAACGTAAAACGTATTCGTTTTAAAATAATCGAACGTTCATGTTCTGTGAATTATGTGGGAAAACTACAGACCTGGCAACACTGCCACCTCTACAGTACACTGAGCCTTAGACTTTGGAGTACACTGGTTTTTCATCGGGTTTTTCGTTTCACTACAGGAAATTCTCAGTTCTTACAAGTGGTAATCACACATACGGTACAGATACAGATGACAGAAGGAAATAAGTTGAGAAACACTGGAGTTGTACTTTCAGGTGCTTTCACATTTGGTGTTTCAACTTTTCAAAAAATTTTTTTAAAAAAAGAAAAAAGCACAGAGTGACGTCAAGCACTTTTTTTTTTTTAACCTCCTGACCAATCAGATCGCACGTTAGTGGAGAGAGAAATACAAACATGGAGGATAAAGTGCTGCTGAAAATGCGTCTCGTTTCATTGTTGATATTCCACTGTATCTACAAATATCCGCGTGGGTAATATCCAGGCGTTCACTGGTGCGGACGATGGCATGCTGATTCGACGTCAGATCGACCGTACGAGATTTCCAGAATTGGGTCGTAATAGTTCACCAACAACAAATTGTAGCATAATGGCAAAAATTGTCGAAATATTGCGACGATTTTCTCTAAATATCATGACTTTATTCTCAACATACTGCAGCTTTAAAGTAACAATATTTAGAGAAAAAAGTTGCAATACTTCGACGATAAAATTCAAGAATATTGCGACTTTTTTTGCAATTTGTTTTTGTTGCAATTTTTGGAATTGCAATTTTAAAGTAATAATATTTAGAGAAAAAAAGTTGCGATATTTCGACAGTAAGATCCGAGAATATTGCAGCTTTTTTTTCTCTAAATATTCCTGACTTTATTCTCGACGTATTCCAGTTTTAAAGTAGTAATATTTTGACTTGCAACGAAAAAAGTCATCATAAATTGAGAAAAAAGTCTTAATCTTTTTGAGGAAAAAAAGTCCCAATATTTAGAGAATACAATTGCAATAGGTTGAGAATAGATTTGCGATATTACCAGAAAAAAAGCCATAATATTTTGAGAATAAAGTGGTAATATTTAAAAAAATAAATAAATAAAAAATGGCACTATTTCTAGAATAAATAAAGTGATAACACTCTGACAAAATGGTTCATATAACTCATGCGCTGATGCGACTTTATTACGACTTCATTCTTAAAATATCGAAGCTTTATTCTTAAAATCAGTTTGTTTTTTTTTTTAAAAAGGGCCCTAAAACACGCTCGTAGGTGCGTGAGAAAAGCTAAAGACAGACAGACACCCTCCTCCTCACCCTCAGACACCCGTCTTTATTTCACCTGCATTACGGGGAATCTACAGCACAGGCTCCAGGTAGTGAGTTAGCCAGACGGTGTTATAGCTGGGATGGCTAAGCGTGTCGTTTGAGGTTGAGGCAGTATTTCCTTTTTCACATCAGCACAAACAGCACTCCAGCCAACACTTATTATTTTTTTGTTTAAAAAGTCTGAAAGCAGTGTTTAAGAGATGCTTTGAGATATGAACATAGTCTGATAGCACAATGACCACGAGTTTTACAAAATATTCATTCAACCTATATATCAATTAATAACACGAATCTACCGTAACCTAGCTAAATGTTAAACGTCTTTATCTAGCCTGCCTGAAAAACTGCAACTGTAAATATACTCTGAATGTAAAAGATAGTCACACACACACACACACACTTACACACACTTCCCTTCCTAAGAGTCTCTGCCAACACGAGAGGACCTCATGGCAAGGTTTCCAGTCCAGCGCTGCCTCTTTTACAAATCAAACCAACAAACGCTGCCATTTCAGGAAGCTGTGTATCTTAAAGTGGTTCATGAAGCACCATCACTGCCAGAGATTACCTGCATGGAGAAAAAAAAAAAACAAAAACACCCCAAAAAAACACTTTGAGGGTCTCATCGGTCCATAATCAGCTCATCATCAGTGCGAGTGGAGGAGACGCACCTGCGGGGAACTCTTCTTCTGTCCTCCTGTCTCCGTGTAGAGCTGCGTTCTCGACGTGAAGCAGCGCTACAACGGAAAGTGTGTAATCTAGTACATGTATTTATACTCACCGCGGCCAGTGTGCACATAGAGAATGCTGTGTAGAATATCCAGAGCGAGTATTACTATTAGAGGCACAATGAGCACAAATCTATGCATGGGACATTTCTAACAGGATTTTACAGCTTTTAGGTTGTTTTTTTTGGTTTTTTTCCAGAGATAAAAAATATTAGTAAATGATGATGATGATGATGATGATGAATAGAAGGATGTCATGTCCTGAGTCAACCAATAAACAACTCGGTATCAAAGTAGAGTCCTGCTTTTATTTGCCGTAATTTAGCAAGCCGGGACCTGTAAAGTTTTGGCGCCCCCTTAGACGTTTACGGATTGTTCGGCGTGGCCGAGTCTGCTCCGTTTTTTGTCAAGAAGAGCACTCTTTACTGTGCGTGACGACGCACAAAACAACACGAGCTTCTTCTCACTCGCCGTTTTCCAGCGTCGTATTAATGAGACGTGTAGAAGTGCTGGAGCCATTGGTGCAAACACTGGACTCGAAGTCCCAGAACGCCATGCAGCCGTATACAACACCGAGTCACAGCAGAGGGCCGGCTCGGCTAGTTAGCGATCTACGCGATGACGAGCGCGACGGCGATGGTGGCGGTACTGGCGTGAGAGTTGAAGCTTTGGAAGCTGATGTGTTTGAGCAGAGTGTACAGATGAGGAGGTGAGAGAGCTTGACTAAAGGTCTAAAGGACTACATTTAGACCAAATGAGGGTGATTTCTCCATAATTTCTCATAATTTCTCAGATATTTCTTTACAAATCAGTTCAAAGGTCCAATAAAAGTATGTCAACTTAGTGACGCTTAGAGTCCGTGTCTACGTAGGAATGTATAGAGTCAAGTTGATCTATGATACGCACCCTAAATTTGTACTAAAAAAAAATGTGTTTTTCCTAGTTAATCTCAGTAAACGTTCCACCCAGAATCATTCTGTTCAACACCTGCGTAGCACGTGCATCCTGACGAAACGTAGTCGATCACACGGCCTAACTGAGCCGGTTTTTGATTCGGAGCGCTCGGAAAGTACGTACGAACTCATACGGAAATCACAGAAGTGTGCAGGATTACAGACCGACTGCTGTCGATTTTTAAAATCCATTCAGTAAATTTAACAAAAACATTTGCACGCTACACTTAACTGATCAACACTCACGCTGAAGCTGTAATGATGGTTTTGTTCTTGTGACATAATGTGTAGCCCTTTGAGTAGACCTTTGACTCTGGATGGTTTAGAAGAGTGACTTTACGTGGAGGCTCTGGCTTTGGGGCCCTCCGACTCCGGGCCCTCGGGCCTGTGTCTGATGGGAACGTTCTCACTAGGCTCAGTGAACTGTTTGTCTTTGTGTGTGCTGCCCTCTAGTGTCAAACAGTACAAAGTTCAACTCCATTCATCGAAGAATCATCCGCAAAAAACATCCATCATTTTCAGTTTCATTTATTAAGCTGCAAACGATGAAAAGCGACGAGGACAAAAGTCGTTAGAAAACGCAAAAAAACAAAAACAAAAACAAATAAAAAACAGAAACAGGAAACGATTAGAAAATCACTCTGCTTGTTGATATAACCTCAAAATTTGTAGTCGCCCATTTAAAAAAAAAAGTCTTTAAACTGCTTTGTCTGTTAGACAGTCCTTTCCAGGGAGAGATAAAATATTCAGCAGATGTGAGGATTGGTCTTGATGAATCGGCTCTGAAAATAGAGCCTCTAATGCATTATAGAGAACGGACGAGGAGGAAGAAGAAGAGACGACAAGCGAGAACATCCGGACAGGAATAGAGACGCTAATATATGATGAGGGAAGAAGTACAAAAAAAGGAACAGGGATATCACTAATCTAGTGGAATATATTTATATATATATATATAAACATATATATATATATACACACACATTAAAAACACACGTTTTTTTTCCCGTCGATTTTCTTTTTGCCTCAGGTCCAAAATCCAAATCTCAGCTGTTAAGAATTTGCGACTGTTTTACAGAAATTAAAGGGGCAGTTTGTAATATTTCTAGAGACGCACCGATGTATCGGCCAATAATCGCCATCGGCCGACGAGGACAATTTTTCACGTTATGGGCCGATAGTTTAAAAACGTCCGATGATCAGGGCCGATTATATCCTGTCAATCAGAAGAGGGCGGGAAAACACATGGATTTTGGACCACACTGCAGTGTGTGATCTGTGTAATCTCTGCACTGATGATATTTTACACCGGACGCTGCAGCAGTGAAGCGGGAGTTTCGGCGGCGAGTCTAAATCATTTTTTCCCCCGCGCTGCTCGAGCTGAATTAAAGCACCGGTACACTGCTGAAAGATTTGAATGAAGTTGAGAGGAATGAAAATTATATATATATATATATATATATTGCACAGAAACATATATGTAGAGTAGTATATTTCATATCCAGTTAATGTTAATATATAAAAAGTGGATATTATATATGAGCAGTGTGATGTCAGTGATGGAGTAGAAGTGCTTGTGTTAGTGGAGAGTGAATGTGAGACTAACAGGAGGGTTTTTACAATTCAGTCGACGTTAATATGAATGAATAACATTCAATAAGTTCATAATCTTACTTTAATCTTCAGAATTGAGTTCATGTGTTCATGTTAATTAGAGTAATGTGTTGTGTGCTGATGAGACCAGTTACTGTCAAACAACTCATTGAAATGGAGAGAATAAAGCTTTTATTTGCATTTCTTTCAGAATTCTTTTAAATTAATTATTATTCATTTATAAGAAGGTATAAAAGGCAGAACGATCGGTATCGGTATCGGTATCGGCCGATATCGCTCTGAATAATCGCTTATGGGTATCGGCTGAGAAATTTAGTATCGGTGCGTCTCTAAATATTTCCGCTGCCTTTAAAACCGATTTGCAATAAATCACCGGTTGCTTTCGAAATGAAAACGAAAAGAGAAAAAAGGGCGGGGCTGAGCCGCTCCGCTTCCCCTCGGGTTTAAATATACACAGAAGCCCGAAACGAAGACATGAGCCGAATCCACGCTATTGTGAACCACGGTTTGTCTGAAGCACCTTTTAAAATGATAGGATTATTACAGTTCTAGGAACAAAGTCTAAAAATGACTTTAAAAATACGAAAGTGATCGACAAACACCAGAAACAGGCCGGCTTTTGGTCGGAAAGGTTTACACCAATCATTTATCATACGTATTAAAATCGAGTGCGTTCAAATACAGACTTGTATGACTTGTATTTGGAAAAGAAAATAAAAAATCTGCATCTCGTTAGTTTGACATCATTGACCATCCGATCTACGACGATTCTGGAACAAAGTCCTTGTCTAACCTGGCGTGTTTCGGTCTGATCTTCCGAAAAAGATATTTGGTGCTGCGAGGTAGATTTCCGCGTGGAGCGTGCGTGACTTCGTGCGGCGTGGACGAGACGAGACGAGACGGACGGACGTCGTGCAGGTCGGCGCTGCGGTCCGCTCTTACGGAAGAAGAACACGGAGCGTTTCTTTTACAGTGTTTTTGCTTCTCCAAAAGCAGACGCCTTGTCCTTTAGTAAGTCCAAGCAAAGATGGCAGCTCCAGCTTCCTGTAAACATTTACAGCATGGATGCGATGAGCGTGCGTGAGACGTAACGACACGTATAAAGGGTCGATCGAGGTCTGGTTGTTTGTTTAATAAGGCACAAATTAGACGCTATGTATCGTCTACGTTGTGAGTGTGTGCACGTGCGTTGTGAGTTTCACCTTCAGGCGGCTGAGTCATGGGAGGTTTGAGGCAGTACATGTGGTATCCCCGATCGCAGTCGTCACAGAACAGGAGCTGATCCTGACACACAGAGTTACAGCTGTTACGGGACACACACTCGCTCCGGGTTTGAAGAACACACCAGCGTGATGAATGAACAGAACGTCATGAGTGTTACGAGCTCTTACGTCGTTCTCTGAGGTGCCACACAGGCTGCACGATTTGCACTCGATGCACTGCCACTGGTACGTCCTCACCGCCTGCATCATGTTCTCTGTGAACTGAAGGCAAGTCGGGTGGCCTGGACAGAGGACAGAGAGAGGACAGATTACATGCCTAACAGCGCGAGCTTTCACGCCGTTAAAGGAGCAGTTTGTCAGTTGAGAGCTCCCCCTGCTGTCTGTGAGGCAAACTGCACCGACAGTAAAAACACCACTCCCAATTCCAATGAGCACAAACACACACGAGGAATAAAACACTGTGTGTTATGCTGTTAGTGTTCCCACCTTCAAGTTGATTCCTTTCCTAGAACAGCACACCCAAAAGTGTTTTATTCCTCTTTACATCACAGCAGTTTGCCAATGCTTAACACGTTTATTTATTTAAAGTGCACGTTTTGAAACGTGCCTAATTTTATTTTAAAGCTCTCATACAATAGATTTACACGCATCCGAGGTCAAAAAAACATCATTTAAACTAACTGCAGCGTTACCTATTGCCCACAGTGTCACAAACGACTCGTCAAATGATCCGTCCTAAAGGATTCGTTCGAAAATCCTCCTTTCAGAGAGCATACTCTGCTCTGATCGGTCAGACGTCCCAGTCTTTCGTGATTGGTCTACCGCTGTCAGCGAGCAGGCGATGAAGACCAGAGGCGGGGCTTTTTGTTACACACCTACGTAGGTTAGTACAGGAAGTAAAGTCTGGAATCACTAACGAGTCGATTCAGCTGTTCGGAATCGATTCCTTCTTTTGGGAGTCGATAACTCCGTTTGTCGTGCGCTTCGATCGTTGAAACTTTTCAGATGTTTTTACATCCGCAAACATCTACGTATGTAACGCACTACATGAAAGGTCATATCTGAAAAACCGTAATAGGTGCACTTTAAAGCAGTACATGCCAGACTTTTTTTTTTTATCCATTTACAGTTATATTTAATGTTGTGGAACGTCCACGCCCCTTCTCTCGCTCTCTTTGAAGCTGAAGTTAATAATTCAATCATTGACACAATGAAGTCTTCTATAAAGAGATGTTTACGCAACATTTAAGGAAGGAGTCTCCAGTGTCGGCGCTTTGTGACCATCGGAAGTAAAGCTGCTGATGTTTCCACCGAGTTAAGGAGACATGGCGGAGCTTCTTTTGTTAACCTCACTTGGTCAAGATATTTCACCTCACGCGCTACGACGTCAGCGGTCACACCGGTTCGAATACGATTCCACACGGACAGTGTCGCTAAGCCTTTACAAACGCTTATGTCAGTTTATAAGAACTGTCGTGACACGCTACAATGATTCAGCACGGAAACCGTCGCTCCACTCGGATTTATGTCAGCTGGAGATTAAAACCGAAGAACTCAGTCCTTACGACACGGTCTGCCTGTTGGATTAAACCGTTATAAATGCTTATACAGGGTAATAACGACTGACATGAAATTCTAATATAATTCAAGCTGGAATGTGCTTAACGCTACATTATATCAACGGATATCCGTAACCGGACTGGAGTTTACATCAACTGCACAGCAACATTAAAGAATCTTTCAAATAAGTGATATGGGTTGTAATAAGCCTTTATGAATGTTTATGCAGGTTAATGACAGTTGCCAGGATATTAAAACATACTTCAGCCCAGAAAGCGTCAAAAAGTTTATAAGGGTTTCCGGGCTTTACATTAACTCGGGTTTACTACAATTAAGCATCAAAACAGAAGGAGGCAGTCTTTAAGACAACTTGTAATAAGTCTTTATAAATGTTTATGTGGGTTACTGCCAGTTGTTATAATATGTTATAATATAATTCAGCTCAGGAAGTGCCGTAGCGCTGCTTTATGCTGACGTAAACCCGTCACTCAGCTCAGGTTTATGCCAAGCGGACATCAAAACTGAAGAAGGCAGACTTTACGAGAATTTATGCCTGTTGGATTAAAGCTTTATAAACGTTTATGTAGGTCGATGACAGCTGTCACGGCGTTCTAATATAAATCCACTGTCATAATACAGGCTTATTTCTGTGGAACTCTACCACTTGACGTGCGCATCAGAATCCGAGAAGGCGAGTCTTTATGACCACTGATGCCTGTTGGAATAAGCCTTTATAAATGTTTATGTAGGTTTATGACGGTTGCCATAATAAAATACGCAGATCATTAGGCGCCATAACACAAGCTGATGTCGATGTAAAATCTCGAATCAGTTTTAAGTCAACTGGGTATCGAGATCAAAAGGGAAGTCTTTTAGGACAATTCCTGCCTGCTGGAAGAAGTCTTTATAGACGTTTATGTAGGTTAATGACCTAGTCGTGATGCCGTTATAATACCACGGAGTGCAGACAGTGCCTTAACGTTACCTTATGCCGACAAAGTATACAAAATCACTCTGCTCAGGTTTATGCCAAAATGGACATCACGACCGACGTATTCAATCTGTTGGGCTAAGTGTTTATAAAGGCTTACGTAGGTTAACGACCGTCGTCGTGACGATATAATATAATTCAGCCCAAAAAGTGGCCTAATGCTGCTTTATGTTGAGGAAAATCTGTCACGTGACTCAAAATCGAAGATTTACAAACGCAAATGATGCCTTTCGGAATAAGCGTCTATAAATGTTTACGTCCGTTGAAGCGCGTGGTTATTAAGGGTTTATGAACAGTACGTGTTATGTAGCAGTATGAACGCCGCCATGAAGTAAAAAAGCAACTATAAATTGATGTTTTGCATTTATGTCCAGGGAATGCCACTCATCCTTTCTGTATTTTCCTGTCGGGAGCAGACATTAGAGAGACGAGGGTGTTGGGGGGGGGGGATTTTGTGGTTCTGATTGGCTCTTACCTCTCAGCTTGGTGTTTTTCTTCCAGAACGTTCTCACAGCTCAGAACAGATCTTCTCGATCTCATTCGGGTCCAGTTTTGGTGATAATCTTCTCTTCAGAACAGCTGGTCTACACTCATGAATATTTTTTTTATGTCTCTCACACGTTTAGAAGTCTACAATACTTTATTTCATCGCGAAAAATTGAGAATATCGCTGACGAGAGTCTTCTTTGCCTCCCAGGGTACACTTCTTCAACGGCAAAGCCGTACAATCATCGTTCTGTAGAAAGCATCTCTCGGCGCTCGCGAATCCGGTATCCGGGAACGCACAGCGAAAAGGGAAGCGAACATTTCTCATCCTGGTGTTGTGCTTGTTTCTTTTGTCTATCTGCATCGCGAAAGCCCACCGTCGCCGTCCGATCGCAGCCTGTCCAGCTCGTCCTCCTCGAAGCCATGAAATGTAGACGCCTCGCTTTCGGAAGTGTCTGCGAAAATGTCCCAAAGTCCACCCGGCCTCGTCTCGCCCCGGCGTCCGGCTGACACGGACGACGGACATATCGGCGCCGCGGCAGAAACACAACACAAGCATCAGCCAGGCTTCAAAAACGCTTCTCAGACTGAACAGTTAAACACATGCAGCCTGGGGCATAACGCCGAAAGCTACAATAACGCTCAGTTCTGGTCATTCTTATAGTCTGAGTAACTGTTTTTTATTATTATTATTATTATTATTATTATTATTATTATTTTTCTTTTACGTCCATGAGCAGAAAAATAGTTTGGGAATGAGTGACACATCCACAGGACATTAGAAAGACAAAGCGTTTAAAAAAAAGCTGTCAAATATGAGAAAGAAAATGGACATGGAGGTAAAGTGACGGCGCCCTAAACCAATCACAACACACATAAACAATGTATGATTTCTAAAAAAAAAAAAAAATCCTCTATATCATCGTGTTATTTTTTTTTTGGAGTTCCTTCCAACAGTGGATTTTAGAACCACAGAAACATTTCCAGCCTAAACACAACGAGAGGCTCTCAACACACGCGGAGAACGAACGCTCGCACATCCAAACAAGCGCAGGACGCCAAAATCTGTCATCTGTCATCGATGCTTAACAACCTAAATAACATCCCTGTGAATTAACCGGCACATTCTCGCTTTCCGTACAATCGATACTTCCATAATATATTGTTGTCGATACGTAATTCTAAGCTAACTCAATCATGAAATCGAATCCTGGATCGTGATTGGTCAGAAGGTTGTTGATTAGTTTTCTATCGTAGCAGCTCAGAGAGTCGCGCAGCTGCGAGTCCCAGGTTTATATTAATGCGCTCGTTCTAAACGTTATCGTTTCTATAGCGACGGCCCGTTCACAGGGACTTGTAGCTCAGTGGTTAAGATGTCGGGCTTCTGCTCGGAAGGTCGTGAGTTCGCGTCCCAGTCCCATTACTGTAAGCTGCCACTGCTGGGCCCCTGAGCGAGGCCCTCAACCACTCAGCTGTATAAATGAGATAAATGTAAGTCGCTCGGGATAAGGGCGTCTACCAAATGCCGTAAATGTAATCGTTGTTAGGGTGAGTTCTTCTTCTCCTAAGTAGACGTTTATGGAAGGAGTCTCCAGTGTCAGTGGGGAAGCTCGAAGTTCTCCGACATTTTCAGGACAGTTCAGAGTTGATGCTGTGTGGTTTCTCAGTAACATGACATGATGACGATGGAGCGACTGTTTGTAGCGGCTACGCATTTAATAAATAATCAAATCTGTCGGCGTTGGCAGATTGCTGTGGTATAAGAGGAATGGAACAGTCCAGGTTTAGCTGAAAAACACTCTGGAATACTCTAGAACAGACGTTTGTAACTAAAGCCCCCCCAAGCCTCCCCTATCATGTGGCACGCCCCCCCTCCATACTGGAGGAGACCAGGTATGATGATTATCTATTCTATATAAAATCTATCTATATATAACCTAATCTATAATCTGTTTTGATAGATAGATAGATATAGCTTTTGATAGATAGATAGATAGATAGATAGATAGGTATAGCTTTTGATAGATAGATAGATAGATAGATAGATAGGTATAGCTTTTGATAGATAGATAGATAGATAGATAGGTATAGCTTTTGATAGATAGATAGAGCTTTTGATAGATAGATAGATAAATAGATAGATAGAGCTTTTGATAGATAGATAGATAGATAGATAGATAGATAGATATAGCTTTTGATAGATAGATAGATAGATAGATATAGCTTTTGATAGATAGATAGATAGATAGATAGATAGATAGATAGAGCTTTTGATAGATAGATAGATAGATAGATAGAGCTTTTGATAGATAGATAGATAGATAGATAGATAGATAGAGCTTTTGATAGATAGATAGATAGATAGATAGAGCTTTTGATAGATAGATAGATAGATAGATAGATAGATAGAGCTTTTGATAGATAGATAGATAGATAAGATAGATAGATAGATAGAGCTTTTGATAGATAGACGGATAGATAGATAGATAGATAGATAGATAGATAGAGCTTTTGATAGATAGATAGATAGATAGATAGATAGATAGAGCTTTTGATAGATAGATAGAGCTTTTGATAGATAGATAGATAGATAGATAGATAGATAGATAAGATAGATAGATAGATAGAGCTTTTGATAGATAGATAGATAGATAGATAGATAGATAGATTTTTTTGCTTTTGTGTTTTTGCACTTTTTTAAAAATTCCTTTTCATAACTTTTATGACTTGTATAACAGTATAAAACGGACAGGTCTGGAACACGAATGATCTTTTGGATTGATAAGGAAAGGCTAATCTTGAACACTGATCTTGTTTCTGACCGCTAGAACTACTTTGAACTAGAGAAGTAGGTTGTAATAACGTGGACTATTTCACATGTAAAACCTGCTGCAGTCCATTCGTCTTGCGTTCTAAAAACATCCGCATACGAATTACGCAAATTAGGACGAAGGCCGCGTCTCGTTAGCCATGACATTGTTGAATCAGTCAGTGGGACACCTGCGCTTGCTTCTTTTTACGTTCACGTCTATGTCGGCTGCCGTGTGATCACCGGGATGTGCTGCTCCGCCTCTCGGCCTCCCAGTGACACTGACAGCGAGATAAAAGGCAGCTAAGCTCCGCCTCTCCCCAACAAAAAGAAAATACAGAGAGAGAGGGAACGCGGGGTTTTTCATTCGTACACATTCTATTCGAAAAGCACTAAAATACACCGAGAACCCAAACGATGCCCTGTCTGTGTTTATTTCTTTGAAAACAATTTGCACCCCCCTTCTGATCTCTCTGCCCCCCTCCACAACCCCCCCCCCCCCCGTGTTGAGAACCACTGTTCTAGAAGGTAAAACATGATGATGATCAAGCTTTAATGAGAATCCAAACCTCAACCAACTATGAAAATATGATTTGATGGTACATGTGCATGCAAAGGTGAATATAATGGAATATTCCACACACAGTGTGTTCAAATGAATGACGCTTAAGAGGTATTTCAATTGATTAAGAAGGACCTTATACGTAAAATGTTATTGCGATACATTGCTCGATGTAGTATCGTAACTGTATCACAGCAACGAATGCTTCCAAAACGCTGGTCAAACTCACCGGAGCGTCCGCAGTCCGAACACGACACCAGATCCTCGGCTTGGCCCGTCTTCCTGTTAGAGCCCGAGTCCCCGAGACAGAAGTCGCAGTAGTCGTTAGCGATGACCGCGCCGTCAGATCCCTTCTGCACTACAGGATCCGAACCAGCAAAAATTCAGTTCACAATCAGACAGGACATAGTCACACTCACGATGCTAGCGGTTAACTTACGCTTGTGGTTTTGAGTCTTGTTTTCCGGTGGTGATTGAGGGATCTCGGGTTCTCTCTCCTCCTCGCCTTCCTCCTCAGCCAGGTGTGTGTGCGTGTAGTGGTAGCTCAGACCGGGCCGGTTCTTATAACGCTTACCACAAACTACAACGCAGTGAGTCATAAAGTCAACATGACGTCAAACACCGATCTGCAAATAGTGCAACGCTAAACTCGGGTTTTTGCTGGGATGCTAAAGTGCTAGGAGGAAGCGGACTGGGTGTTTCAGGTGAACTACAGAGAACATACACAGGAGCTATATCAAGATTACGATGATCTTTGCAAATTAATAGCACAAAACATGCAAAAAAAAACTTGACTTGTACACTCTGACTGGTCGAGACGGACTGACTTAACTGATGAAGTTAGACATTAAAATTTAGCCAGAGATGTGCAGTAGTACAGTATCTTTTTTAGTAACTGTGTAATAAAACTGACATACCACTGCCTAGTCATAAGACTGACATAACGCTGTCTAGTCATAAGACTGACATAACGCTGTCTAGTCATGAGACTGACATAACGCTGTCTAGTCATGAGACTGATATAACGCTGTCTAGTCATGAGACTGACATAACGCTGTCTAGTCATGAGACTGATATAACGCTGTCTAGTCATGAGACTGACATAACGCTGTCTAGTCATGAGACTGACATAACGCTGTCTAGTCATGAGACTGATATAACGCTGTCTAGTCATGAGACTGACATAACGCTGTCTAGTCATAAGAATGACATAACGCTGTCTAGTCATGAGACTGATATAACGCTGTCTAGTCATGAGACTGACATAACGCTGTCTAGTCATGAGACTGATATAACGCTGTCTAGTCATGAGACTGACATAACGCTGTCTAGTCATAAGAATGACATAACGCTGTCTAGTCATGAGACTGATATAACGCTGTCTAGTCATGAGACTGACATAACGCTGTCTAGTCATGAGACTGACATAACGCTGTCTAGTCATGAGACTGACATAACGCTGTCTAGTCATTAGACTGACGTAACGCTGTCTAATCATGAGACTGACATAACGCTGTCTAATCACGAGACTGACGTAACGCTGTCTAGTCATTAAACTGACGTAACGCTGTCTAGTCATAAGACTGACGTAACGCTGTCTAGTCATTAGACTGACGTAACGCTGTCTAGTCATAAGACTGACATAACGCTGTCTAGTCATAAGACTGATATAACGCTGTCTAGTCATAAGAATGACATAACGCTGTCTAGTCATAAGAATGATATAACGCTGTCTAGTCATGAGACTGACATAACGCTGTCTAGTCATGAGACTGACATAACGCTGTCTAGTCATGAGACTGACATAACGCTGTCTAGTCATTAGACTGACGTAACGCTGTCTAATCATGAGACTGACATAACGCTGTCTAATCACGAGACTGACGTAACGCTGTCTAGTCATTAAACTGACGTAACGCTGTCTAGTCATAAGACTGACGTAACGCTGTCTAGTCATTAAACTGACGTAACGCTGTCTAGTCATAAGACTGACATAACGCTGTCTAGTCATAAGACTGATATAACGCTGTCTAGTCATAAGAATGACATAACGCTGTCTAGTCATAAGAATGACATAACGCTGTCTAGTCATAAGACTGATATAACGCTGTCTAGTCATAAGACTGACATAACGCTGTCTAGTCATAAGACTGAGATAACGTTGTCTAGTCATAAGACTGACATAACGCTGTCTAGTCATAAGACTGACATAACGCTGTCTAGTCATAAGAATGACATAACGCTGTCTAGTCATAAGACTGATATAACGCTGTCTAGTCATAAGACTGAGATAACGTTGTCTAGTCATAAGAATGACATAACGCTGCCTAGTCATAAGAATGACATAACGCTGTCTAGTCATAAGACTGATATAACGCTGTCTAGTCATAAGAATGACATAACGCTGTCTAGTCATAAGACTGATATAACGCTGTCTAGTCATAAGAATGACATAATGCTGTCTAGTCATAAGACTGATATAACACTGTCTAGTCATAAGACTGACATAGCGCTGTCTAGTCATAAGAATGACATAATGCTGTCTAGTCATAAGACTGATATAACGCTGTCTAGTCATAAGAATGACATAATGCTGTCTAGTCATAAGAATGAAATAAAGCTGTCTAGTCATAAGACTGATATAACGATGTCTAGTCATAAGAATGACATAACGCTGCCTAGTCATAAGAATGACATAACGCTGTCTAGTCATAAGACTGATATAACGCTGTCTAGTCATAAGAATGACATAATGCTGTCTAGTCATAAGACTGATATAACACTGTCTAGTCATAAGACTGACATAGCGCTGTCTAGTCATAAGAATGACATAATGCTGTCTAGTCATAAGACTGATATAACGCTGTCTAGTCATAAGACTGACATAATGCTGTCTAGTCATAAGACTGAAGTAACGCTGTCTAGTCATAAGAATGACATAATGCTGTCTAGTCATAAGAATGAAATAAAGCTGTCTAGTCATAAGACTGATATAACGATGTCTAGTCATAAGAATGACATAACGCTGTCTAGTCATAAGAATGAAGTAACGCTGTCTAGTCATAAGACTGATATAACGATGTCTAGTCATAAGAATGAAATAAAGCTGTCTAGTCATAAGACTGATATAACGATGTCTAGTCATAAGAATGACATAACACTGTCGAGTCATAAGACTGACGTAACACTTCCTAGTCACCAGTGAACCAGTAGCCACAATCACTAGTAAGCTAGCTAACATTAGGCTAACTTGTACAGTAATTGCGTAATTAAAACCAGTCCACAGGTCTCACATTAGTCTAGCCAGGGTTGCCAGGAAACCAGCTAACATTAGGCTAATAATTGTAAATAAATCAGGTAGACAGCTTTGCTAAATATTATGTAATTAAAAGCAAGATAGCCAACTTTAGGCTAACGTATGTTTGTGTAACCAAGTAACCAAGCTCAGTAGCAGGCTGGCTAACAAACACGAACTGGATAGAGAGAGATATTGGTATTTTCAGTCGGGTAAATATTCGGATTATTAGCTTGAATTCAGTAGGAAGTGGCGGTTTCGTCTGCTACATCATGCTAAGCTCTCTCTAAAGTCCTAGAAACACAAACCACAATCATACAAAATGGAAAGCAGAATGTTAGACAGCATGGAAAAGCAAAACCAGTTCATGCGTGTTAGCACCGTTACATTCACAGATAGATCGCGGTAGCAGATTAGCTTATATTTAATAAAGCTATTAGCATAGAGGAAGCAGCACTCTTAGCCATGCACGCTAGATTTTAGAAAGCAGCTAAACTAAGGATAAACACATGGTGCGAGAATGTGTTAGAGAGAGGTTAGGTGCAGCCGGTTTATTAAACCCCGAGGTAATTCTGTACACGGCTAAAGCCCCGTCATGCCTTGTCATTTGCGTCGTCTAAAAATCCAAGCAAGTAGAAGATATGGTCATGGCCGTATACCTGAGTCAGCCGTTTTTGAGTTATGCTTTTGTTTGTATCTGTCTGGAATAGGGAAGAAACAAAGCAAAAGGAGGGACAGAAAAATAAAAAAAACAGTTTCATTCAAAGATGTGTCTGGATTTATTTTTATTTTTTTTGTCAGGTAGACACATGCTCTCAAGGATAACATCCATGCTGAAATGAGAAGAAAAAAAAACAGCCCGAAGCATCAAACACGTCGAAGTCATAGCGTTCAGGATGCAGTGGACATGAAACAGGGTTTTAATATGAAACTCGAAACATCTAAACACCTTTATTCTCATTAAAAATACCAGCATCTGCGAATGTTTGTAAATATGCAAATCGGAAACGTGAATATGCAAATTTCAGACGTAGTCCAAACTAAATCGACTTCCAAACACAAACGGCTAGCTGGCTAACCAAACGCTGGGTCTCTAACTCGCCGAGACAACATTCTTCAGCTAGCTTAGCACACCAGAAATGTTCCCGGTACCTCAGCAGACGTGATCGCTCGACAGAGTTAGAGCTAATGACATCACTACCCAAGGTCATACGTAGCTCCGCCCCCAATCAATTTTATACAGGAGTACTGTGAAAGTCTAGGTTTAAATAGTACTTCTTTTTTATATATATATATAATCATGTTGTTGTTATTTTATTAATAATCATGCGAATTTAACCCAAACAACAAAATCTGCATGATCATAATCAGTCATTAACTTGCAGTTAATACAAAAAATCGATTTCTGAGTTCAGGGAAAAATAAAAACAAAACAATACAGGAAAGTACTATATGTATAAATAAAACATAATTGTGTCAAAAAGTTTGCACACCCCTTGCAGAATCTGCTCAATCTTAACACTGTTAACAAAATAAGACGAATCATTAAAATCCCATGTTGTTGTTTATTTAGTTCTGTCCTGAGTAATTTATTTCACATAACAGATGTTTACATATCGTCCACAAGAAAAGATAACAGCTGAATTGATAAAAATTACCCCGTTCAAAAGTTTACACACCCTGGATGATCAGCGACTGTGTTTTTATGTTTTGTGATATTTCTTCATGAGTCCCTGGTTCGTCCTGAGCAGTTAAACCGTCCGCTGTTCTTCAGAAAAATCCTCCAGGTCCTGCACATTCTTTACTTTTCCAGCATCTTCTGCATATTGACCACTTTCACTTTCACACGACTATTACAAAAGGTGCAAACATTCACTGATGCTCCAGAAGGCAACACGATACATTAAGAGCCGGGGGGTGTAAACTTTTGAACAGGATGATCAGTGTAAATTGTTATTATTTTGTTTAAAGATCTTTTTTTTTTATTTTAGTGCCGCCCTTCAGATGCTAAATAAGATAGTTACGTGTCTCTCAGAAGACAAAATAATGATCAGCTCTTACTGTCACACACGTAGGGTTTGTCCTGATCATCCCCCGTCAGCGACTCCGTCTTCTTACGGCTCGAACCTCGACCCTGAAC